>NC_011906.2:28565-38312 GCF_000006355.2 Plasmodium knowlesi strain H | reverse complement strand
TATCCCTAAACCCTGAACCCTAAACCCTGAACCCTAAACCCTAAACCCCTAAACCCTGAACCCGGAACCCGGAACCCAAAAACCCGGAACCCAAAAACCCGGAACCCAGAAAACCCGGAACCCGAAAAACCCGGAACCCAAAAACCCGGAACCCAAAAACCCGGAACCCAAGAAACCCGGAACCCGACACTCTACGTCTATGTTACTTAGAAGGAAATGTAGGAAAGTGTAGGAACGAAGCAGAGCATAAAAGGAAAAGGAAAAAGGAGAAAAATGTCTTTTAGGAAAGGAGGCAGGAAAAGAAGAGTGGTTTAAGGAAGGAATAGAAATGTCTTTTAGGAAAGGAGGCAGAAAAAGAAGAGTGGTTTAAGGAAGGAATAGAAATGTCTTTAAAGAGGACAGGAAGGAAATGTCTCTTAGGAAGGGAGGCAGAAGAAGGTTTAAGGAAGGAATAAAAAGATGGTTTAGGGAAGGAAGAGAAGGAATGTGGATAAAGAATGAAGGAACGAAGAAATGTGGATAAGGAATGTGGATAAGGACATGAGGTGAAGGGATGTGGAGAAGGAATGAGGAGAAGGGATGTGCATCAAGAATGAGAAGAAGGACGGAAGAAAAGAATGAATGAATGAATGAAGGAATTGAGGAAGGAAGAATAAAGAAGGAAGAGTAAAGAAAGGAAGAGTAAAGAAAGGAAGAGTAAAGAAAGGAAGAGTAAAGAAAGGAAGAGTAAGGAAAGGAAGAGTAAAGAAAGGAAGAGTAAAGAAAGGAAGAGTAAAGAAAGGATGAGTAAAGAAGGAAGAAAAAGAGTGGTTTAAGGAAGGAAGAAAAAGAATTGTTTAAGGAAGGAAGAAAAAGGAAGATTTAAGGAAGGAAGAGTAAAGAAAGGAAGATTTAAGGAAGGAAGAAAAAGAATGGTTTAAGGAAGGAAGAAAAAAAGAATGGTTTAAGGAAGGAAGCGTAAAGAAGGAAGAGAAAAGGAAGGTTTAAGGAAGTTAAGAAGGGAGAAAAAGAAGGAAGCTTTAATGAGAGAAAGAAGAAGAAGAACGAATGTTTTAGGAGGGATAAAGAAAAAGAAGGAAGGTTTAAGGGAGAAAAAAGAAAGAAGGTTTTCAGAGAAAAAAGAAAGAAGGTTTCTTAAAGGAGGAAGAAAAAGAAGGTTTTAAACGGAATAAAAGAAGATTCCTTAAAGGAGGAAGAAAAAGGAGGTTTAAAGAGAAGAAAAAGAAGGTTTCCAAAGGGGGAAGAAAAAGAAGAAAGAAGGTTTCTTAAAGGAGGAGGAAAAAGAAGGTTTCTTGGGGGAGGAAAGGAAAAGAAGGTTTTCAAAGGGAAGAAAAAAAATATTTAAGGAGGTAAGAAAAAGAAGGTTCCTTAAAGGAGGGAAGAGAAAAAAGGTTTAGGGGGAAGAAAAAGAAGGTTTAAAGAGAAGAAAAAGAAGGTTTCTTAAAGGAGGAAGAAGAAGAAGGTTCTTTTTCCTCGGTTTAGGGTTAGAACAATAATATATGGCCTGCTGTTTTAGCCACCTTTTGGGGGGGGAGAAAAAGAATCTTTTCTTTTTTTTTTTACGTGTTTTAAAGGGAAGGAAAAAGAAGAAAGAAGATTTCTTAAAGGAGGAAAAGAAGAAAGAAGGTTTAAATCAGAATAAAAAGAAGATATAGGGGGGGAAAGGAAAAAGAAGGTTCAGTTCCCTCGGTCATTAGAACAATAATATATGGCCTGGTTTTTAATCACCTTAAGGGAAGATAAAAAAGGTTTCTTAAGGGAGGAAAAGAAGAAAGAATATTTCTCGGACGAAGGAAAGAAGGTTTCTTAAAGGAGGAGGAAGAAAAAGAAGGTTTCTTAGGGGGGAAAAGAAAAAGAAGGTTTCTTAAAGGAGGAGAAAAGAAAGAAGGTTTCTTAAAGGAGGAAAAGAAAAAGAAGGTTCAAGAGTAAAGAAGAAAAGAAAAGAAAAGGAAGAAAATATATATATATATATATATATATTTTAGTTCTATATTATATATATGTATATATAGTTTTGACGACGAAGACATACAAATCATGGCACCAGGAGGAGGATCAGGATTGCCGGGTGCCGCTGGTGGTACCACTTCCTTGTTGGAAGAATGGCTACAGAAATTTGCAACAGATGGAGCGCAGGCGCCCGTAGGTGCAGATCCCTCAGCGAAGACCAGAGAAATTAAAGTGCGTAAATAAATATACATGTATATATATATATACATATGTATGCGTGCGTACATATCTATGTATATACGTATATGTCCACATTTCCAATTGAACATGTATGAATTATTTGTGCGAAGAAATATATTTTTCTTCCATTCTCACATTTTTTCATATACGTAGGAGAAGTTGAAGGAAGAATTGAAGAGCACATGGGAGAATTTGAAGAGTAGGTTAGAGGGGCAGGAAGCATGGGAAATAAGGGGACTCTGCTTCGATAACAAGGAATGGACGGAAAAGGCGAATTCTAACAGCGGACAGTATGTGAGAGATTTGTGCACGGCTCTTGCCGAAATAAAATATTTCATAAGTGGGGTCTGGATGACAAGGAAGAAAGCACCGGGGACGGGGGACAACGTGGAGATTGAGAAAGGCATGGATGATGCCAAGATTTACAGTCGCTGCATCGTAGGAGCAGTTGCCCTTTCAACAATTTATGGAGATCATTGTAAATTGGATGATGTTATACGGACGACGGAGAAAGAAGTGGATCAGAAGCTGGAGGCACACAGAAGTACCGGTGCGCAATTGAATAAATGTAAAGGAATAGACCGTAATGCTTTACTTCTAGGTAAATCAATACTTCAGGATGAGATGAAGAATTGGTCACAGGCGGAGAGACAGAAGGGTATGGAGTCCAAAGGGAGTCAAGGATCCTGGAAGTTGGGGAAATTGTGGTATAACAGGGTGCAGGGGGTTTGTCCGCAAATTTATAAAGGGGACGGGACGAAAGTCCAGGAGCAGAGAAAAGGGAATGCGGAACATATGAGAAAATTTTTGAAAGTGGGTGATGACAGGAGCATAACTTCCGGTCAAGCAACCGTGGCGGACGTACTGGGTGACGACAACATGAAATTAAGCGCAGACAAATTAACTGAAGTACTGTCGAAATTAGTGGGTTCTGACGGAAAAGTGGACATCACAAATATGGACAAGTTAATGGAACAGTTAAATAAGGAAACTGAAACAACAACAGGTAAGTATTACATCATTAACATATTACATCATGAATGTATTAGTGTATTAATGTAATACATTAATACATTATTAACGTAATAAGAAGGAAGGGGAAGAAGAAGGAAAGGGAAGGAAAGAGGAAGGAAAAGGCAAGGGGAAGGAGAAGGGGGAAAGAAGGAAAGGGGGAAGGAAGTCGAAGAGAAGGGAAGGAATAGGAAGAGAATGAAAGAGAAAGGAAAGGGAAAGAAGGAAAGGGAAAGAAGGAAAGGAAAGGAAAGAGAAGGAAAAGGGGAAGGAATGGAAAGAGGAAGGGGAAGGAAAGGGAAGGAAGTGGAAGGAAAGGAAATGAAAGAGAAGGAAGGGGAAAGGAAAGGGAATGAAAGAAGGGGAATGAAAGAAGGGGAATGAAAGGAGAAGGGGAATGAAAGGAGAGGGGGAAAGGAAAGGAGAAGGGGAAGGAAAGAAGGGGAAGGAAAGAAGGGGAAGGAAAGAAGGGGAAGGAATGAAAGGGAATGAAAGGAAAGGGAAGGAATGAGGACAAGGGATGTGGATAAGGAATGAGCAGGAGGGTTGTGGATAAGGAATGAGGAGAAAGAATGAAAGGAGAAGGAAAGTGGACAAGGAATGAGGAGAAGGGGTGCGGATAAGCAGATGAGGATAAGGAATGAGGAGAAAGAATGAGGAGAAGGGATGTGAATAAGGAAGGAGCAGGGAAGGAATGTGGATAAGGAATGAAAGGAGAAGGAATGAGGTGAAGGAATGAGCAGGGAAGGAATGTGGATAAGGAATGAAAGGAGAAGGAATGAGGTGAAGGAATGAGCAGGGAAGGAATGGGGATAAGGAATGAGGATAAGGAATGAGGAGGAGGGATGTGCATAAGGAATGAAAGGAGAAGGAATGTGGATAAAGAATGAGGAGAAGGGATGTGGAAAAGGAAGGAGGAGAAGGGTTGTAGATAAGGAATGTGAATAAGGAATGAAGGAACGAAGGAATGAGGAGAAGGAATCTGGAGAAGGGATGTGCATAAGGAATGAAAGGAGAAGGAATGTGGATAAAGAATGAGGAGAAGGAATGTGGATAAAGAATGAGGAGAAGGGACGTGGATAAGGAATGTGGATAAGGAATGAGCAGGAGGGTTGTGGATAAGGAATGAGGAGAAAGAATGAAAGGAGAAGGAAAGTGGACAAGGAATGAGGAGAAGGGGTGCGGATAAGCAGATGAGGATAAGGAATGAGGAGAAAGAATGAGGAGAAGGGATGTGAATAAGGAAGGAGTTGAAGGAATGTGGATAAGCAAATGAGGAGAAGGAATGAGGAGAAGGGATGTTGAGAAAGAATGAGGAGAGGGGCATGTGGATAAGCAATGAGGAGAAGGAATGAAAGGAGAAGGAATGAGGAATAAGCAATGAGGAGAAGGAATGAGGAGAAGGAAGAAAAGAAGGAAGACTAAAGAAGGAAGAGTAAAGAAGGAAGAAAAAGAGTGGTTTAAGGAAGGAAGAAAAAGAAGTTTGAGGGAGAAAAAAAGGAAGGATTAAGGGAGAAAAGAAGGAAGGATTAAGGGGGAAAGGGAAGAAGTTTTAAAGGAGGAAAAAGAAAGAAGGTTTTTTAAGGGGGTAAAAGGAAAAGGAGGTTCAGTTCTCTCGGTTATTAGAACAATAATATATGGCCTGGTGTTCTAGCCACCTTAAGGGAAGTAAAAGAAGGTTTCTTGAAGGAGGAGAAAAGAAAGAAGGTTTTAAAGGGGAAAGGAAAGAAAAAGAAGGTTTTCTAAGGGGAAGAAAAAGAAGGTTTTCAAGGGAGAAAAGAAAGAAGAAGAAGGTTTTTAAAGGGGGAAGAAGAAAGAAGGTTTACTGAGGGAAGAAAAAAAAGGTTTCTTAAAGGAGGAAAGAAGAAGGAAGGTTTCTTAAAGTAGGAAAGAGAAAGAAGGTTTTAAGTGGGTAAAGGAAAGAAGGGTTTCAAAGGGAAAGAAAAGAAGAAAGAAGGTTTAAATCAGAATAAAAAGAAGAGTTAGAGGGGGAAGAGAAAGAAGATTTATAGTTTGAAAGGGAAGGAAAAGAACGTTCTCAAAGGGGGAAGAAAAAGAAGGTTTTCAAAGGGGGAAAAGAAAAAGAAGGTTTCTTAAAAGGGGAAGAAGAAAGAAGGTTCTTTTCCCTCGGTTATTAGAACAATATTGTGGCCTGGTACTTAACCACCTTAGGGGAAGAAAAAGAAGATTTCTTATGGTAAGAAAAAGAAGGTTGTTAAGGAATAAGAAAAAGTAGATTTAAGGGGGGAAGAAAAAGAAGGTTTCCTGAGGGAAGGGAAGAAAAAGAAGGTTCTTTTTCCTCGGTTTTTTAGAACAATAATATATGGCCTGGTGTTTTAGCGACCTGTAGGGGGAAGAAAAAGAATCCTTTTTTTTTAATATAGGTTTTTTAAGGGAGGGGAAAAGAAAGAGGATTTCTGGAAGGAACTGAAGTAAGAGGGTTTAAAGGGGAGGAAGAAGAAGAAGATTTAAAGGGGGGAAGAAAAAGAAGAAAGAAGGTTTTAAGGGGGGGAAGAAAAAGAAGGTTTTAAGAGGGAGGAAAAGAAGAAAGAAGGTTTCTTAAGGGAGGAGAAAGGAAAGAAGGTTTCTTAGAGGAAGGAAAAAGAAGAAAGAAGGTTTCTTAGAGGAAGGAAAAAGAAGAAAGAAGGTTTAAGAGGGAGGAAAAAGAAAGAAGGTTTCTTAAAGGAGGAAAGAAAAAGAAGGTTCATAGGTAAGAGAAAGAAGTTCCCTTAAATGGGGAAGAAAAAGAAGGTTTAAAGGGGGAAGAAAAAGAAGGTTTAAAGGGGGAGGAAGAGAAAGAAGGTTTAAAGGGAAGAAAAAGAAGGTTTCTTAGGGCGAAAGGAAAAAGAAGGTTTCTTAAAGGGGAAAAGAAGAAAGAAAGTTTCTTAAGGGAAGGAGAAGAAAAGAAGAAGGTTTTCAAAGGGGAAGAAGAAGATTCTTTCCTAGGTTATTAGAATAATAATATGGCCTGGTGTTTAATCACCTTAAGGGAAGAAGAAAGAAGGTTTAAAGGGGGGGAAGAAAAAGAAGGTTTTCAAAGGGAAGAAAAAGAAGAAAGAAGGTTCCTTAAATGAGAAAAAAGAAAGAAGATTTCTCGAAGGAACTGAAGTAAGGAGATTTTAGGGGGGGGAAGGAAAAGAAGAAAGAAGGTTTAAAGCAGAAGAAAAAGAAGGTTTTTCGAGGGGGAAGAAAAAAAGAAGGTTTCTTAAAGGAGGGAAAGTAAGAAGGAGGAAGGTTCTTTCCTCGGTTTTTAGAACAATTATATGGCCTGGTACTTAACTCTCTAACGGAAGAAAAAGAAGGTTCCTTAAGGGAAGAGAAAGAAAAAGAAGGTTCCTTAAAGGTGGGAAGAGAAAGAAGGTTTTAAAGGGGGGGTAAGAAAAAGAAGATTTATAGGTCGAAAGGGAAGAAAAAGAAGAAGGTTTTCAAAGGGAAGAAAAAGAAGAAAGAAGGTTTTCGAAGGAGGAAGAAAAAGAAGAAAGAAGGTTTCTCAAAGGGAAGAAAAAGAAGGTTTATTAAAGGAGAAAGAAAAAGAAGGTTTCCTAAGGGGGAAGGAAGAAAGAAGGTTTCTTAAAGGGGGAAAAGAAAAAGAAGGTTCTAGGAGGGAGGGGAAAGAAGAAAGAAGTTCTACAGGGAAGAAAAAGAAGGTTTTAGAGGGAAGAAGAAGGTTCTTTCCTCGGTTATTAGAACAACAATATGGCCTGGTACTTAACCACCTTAAGGGGAAGAAAGAATCTTTTCTTTTTGTAGGTGTTTTAAAGGGAAGGAAAAGAAAGAAGGTTTATAGGGAAGGAAAGAAGGTTTTTAAAAGAGGAAAGAAAAGGAAGGTTATAGAAGGGAGGAAGAAGGAGGAAGGTTTCAAAGAGGGCAAAGAAAGAAGATTTAAAGGAGGAAGGTTTAAAGGAGGGAAAAGAAAGAAAAAAGAAGGTTTATAGGTAAGAGAAAGAAGTTTCTCTAAGGGGAAGAGAAAGAAGGAAAGTTTAGAGGGGTAAAGAAGAAAGAAGGTTGCATGAGAAGAAAAGAAAGAAGGTTCCTTAAAGGGGTAAAAGGAAAAGAAGGAATGTTCTTTTTCCTCGATTTTTTTAGAACAATAATATATGGCCTGGTATTTTAGCCACCTTTAGGGGGGAAGGAAAAGAATCTTTTCTTTTTTTTTAAGGTGTTTTAAAGGGGGGAAAACAAACAGGGTTTTATAGGTAAGGGAAGAAGGTTTTCTAAGGAGGAAGAAAAAGAAGATTTAGAGAGGGAAGGAAAAGAAGAAAGAAGGTTGCTTAAAGGAGAAAGAAAAAGAAGGTTTAAAGGGGAAAAAGGGAAGAAGAAGATTCTTTCCTAGGTTATTAGAACAACAATAATATATGGCCTGGTATTTTAGCTTCCTCAGGGGAGAAGGAAGTTGAAAATTTTTGTTTCAGGGAGGGAAGGGAAGTTGAAAATTTTTGTTTTAGGGAGGGAAGTGAAGTTGAAAATTTTTGTTTTAGGGAGGGGAGGAATGTTTCAGGAGGAAAAAGGAAAAATAAAAGAAGGTTCCTTAAAGGGAGGAAAGGAAAAGGAAGTTTTCAAAGGAGGAAAAGGAAGGTTTCTTAAAGGGAGAAAAGAAAAGGAAAAAATATATATATATATATATATATATATATATATATATGTATATATGTATGTATGTCGAATTGAAAGGATATAAGAATATTTGCAAGGGGGGGGGGAGAATATATATGTAGTGGTTCTTTTTTTTTAATTCTTAATTGTATATATAATATATATATAATATATGTATAATATATATATATACGTATATATAATATATGCATAGTATATGTATAATATATATATAGTGTATAATTTTTTGTTCTTGACGACGAAGACACACAACAATGACAACACCCAGTGGTGGATTGTTAAAGAAGTGGTTGGAGGAGCGTGCTAATGTGGCATCTGCGGGTACGGGGAGTGCGAATGCCGAGAAGGAGGCCAAGGACATTACCGTAAGTGAATAACTATACATGTATATGTATATATGTATATATGTGTATATATGCATATATGTATATGCACAATTCCAGTTGTACGTATGTGTATATTATTTGTTGCAGAAGAAATTATTCTTTTTCTTCACTTTCTCCATTTTTTTATGCACATAGGACAAGTTGAAGAAAGATTTGAAGGAAGCATGGAATAAATTGCAAGCGTCCTTGACGAAGGGGGAGGCGCAGGAAATGACAGATCTGTGTTCGCAGAACAGGACATGGTCCAGGACGACAGGGTCCACGACAGAAGAGGAATATAAGAAAGATTTGTGCAAAGCGGTAGTGGAGTTGAGATATTTCACCGCGGGTGGAGGAACGGTAGGCGTGAAAGAATTGAACTTCGATAAGAGCATAACCGAAGATCAGTGGTATCCCCGCTGTGCCGTGGGTGCACTGGCCCTATCTGAACTATACGGGGATCATTGTCATTTGGAGAAAGTCGTAAATGAAATATCATCTACCGTAGAGGAGAAGTTAAAGGGACATAGGAGTAGGGGAGCAGAATTAGATAAATGTACGAACATGAAGATAACCGATTTAGTCATCGCTAAAGCATTTCTGCACGATGAAATCAAGGAATGGACGGAAGGGAAAAGAGCAGGAGGTCGGGCGAACGGAAGCTGGAGAATAGGACAGTTGTGGGAAAAAAAGTGGAATCCCGTTTGTCCGCAGGGTAGGGGGATGGCTCAAGCAAAGAAGCATTATTTAGAAGAAAATAAGGCAACTGTTGTATCGTTTTCCGGAATAAAGGACGAGGGGGACCCTAAAAATGATCGATCGTCCACCTTAGCAGACATACTGACGAAGCCTGAATTAACTCTAAAAGAGGAAACCATAGAGAAAGCACTTACAGCAGCATTCGCGGGTGGAACTTCTGTGGACACAAACATCTTAACGCAGACGTTAGAGAAGGAAACTCAGCGCAAAAGAGGTAAGTATTAATATATGAATGTGTTTCATCATTAATGCATTTATGTATTCTATTATTACATCATTAGTGTATTAACATAATACATTATTAATGTAATAAAAAGAAAAGGGGAATGAAAGAAGGAATGAAAGAAAGAATGAAAGAAGGAATGAAAGAAAGAATGAAAGAAGGAATGAAAGAAGGAAAGGAATAAAAGAAGGAATAAAAGAAGGAATGAAAGAAGGAAAGGAATGAAAGAAGGGGAAGGGGAATGAAAGAAGGGGAAGGGGAATGAAAGAAGGGGAAGGGGAATGAAAGAAGGGGAAGGGGAATGAAAGAAGGGGAAGGGGAATGAAAGAAGGGGAAGGGGAATGAAAGAAGGGGAAGGGGAATGAAAGAAGGGGAAGGGGAATGAAAGAAGGGGAAGGGGAATGAAAGAAGGGGAAGGGGAATGAAAGAAGGGAAAGGGAAAGGGAAAGGGAAAGAAGGGGAAGGAATGAAGGAAGGAAAGAAAGGGAGGTGGAAGGGGAAAGGGAAAGGGAAAGGGAAAGGGAAAGGGAAAGGGAAAGGGAAAGGGAAAGGGAAAGGGAAAGGGAAAGGGAAAGGGAAAGGGAA
>NC_011906.2:22781-28465 GCF_000006355.2 Plasmodium knowlesi strain H | reverse complement strand
ATATATATATATATATATATTACTTTACTTACAGGAAGACTTTTGGAACAAGAAGGTAAAGGAATTATGGGAAGAATTAGCAGGGGAAATGACAAATAGTGGCACAAATGAGAAAGCTGAATGTAAAGATTTGGATAATCCGTCTTCCGTAGCGGCATGCAAATTTTTGCATGCCGGCTTCGACGCACTGTACAAGACGACGGCGGGGGCGCCGCCGTCAGGCGGCGGCGCCGCCGACCTCTTAAAGAACAACCCATCGTTTAGACAAACGATGGGTTGTTTTTTACTTCATTCATATGCAAAACACATGAAAGAAAAAGCAACTTGTCTTATTGATGATGGTATACAAAAGGCATTTGACACAGCTGGGCAGGGTAACAATGCTGGCAGTGGTACTGATATTCCATGCAAATGGGAAAAGGATGACAGTACTTGGGAAGGTTGCCTTGAAAGCATTAACATAGACGGCGCAGCTGGCACTACGGAGAAGGCAAATAAGAAAGTGGAAGAAATCGTGAAGAGTGATACCGACAACATAAAGAAAATGGCAGAGGAAGTAAATAAACTAGACTTATGTCAACGTGTCCAATGTGTTACCGACCGATGGAGGAAAGAGAGTAAAGGCAGAACTGCGCAGACACCACGTGAATGGGTAAGTATTGACACTTACATGTATATACATATGCATATACTCATATGTATATACTTACATATATATACATATATACATATACACATATACATATATGTACGTATATGTATATACGTATACACTTATATATGTACATGTACATATATATGTACATATGTATATGTATACATATATATACTTACATATATATGTATATATAGGTATATGTATATACTTATATGTATGTATACATACATGTATATATATACGTATGTATGTATACATATGTATACATACATATGTATATATGCATATGCATTTATCCATATGCATATATATATACATATATATATATATATATATATATATATATATATATATATATATATATATATATATATATATATATATATATATATATATATATATATATATATATTACTCATAGGATGAAGTGTGGGAGGAAGTCAAAGGACAAATCCCCAAACTGGGCGAAGCCTTCTCGAAGGCAACAACTACGGATAAGTCTAACCTTGATCAATACTGCAGTGGTCTGCAGAAGGATAGTGAAGGAAAGGATGCTTGCCTCCTTATAGCAGCAGGATTAAAAAGTCTCTACGACATCCAAGACCCCAACGATGCCGTTACGGCATCGTTCAAAAGAACGATGCAATGTGTTTTATTAAATGCCATTGCAGATAAACTACAAGACAACAACTTTCCATGTAAGGATGAGAAGAATGTAGAGAAGGGAATAGATTATGCTTTTAACAACAGTAATAATGATATTAAGAGTGGGAGTAAGTGCAATGATAATGATAAGTGTTTTACGTGTCCGAGGTTTACGGACTATGCCCAATGCCAAATTAAAACAGATGATAGCAGCCCAACGGAAGATACGAAGTTAAAAACCAAAGTAGATGGAATGCTCAACGACCAAAACGGCGGAAGAAAGAAGGAAATGGAAGAAATTTGGAACCAAGCTATAAAGGACATATGTAAGTAAACCCACAAATATAAAATACTGGTACCACAACCACCACCACCATTACCAACAACACAAAATGTTGGTACCACTACCAAATGTTGGTATCACCAACACAAAATGTTGGTTGTGTTGGTACCAACCTACTAACACAACATACTAACACAACACAACATACTAACATAACCAACCTACTAACACAACCAAACATACTAACACAACCAACATACTAACACAACCACAACATACTAACATAACCAACATACTAACACAACACAACCACAACACAACCACAACAACAACACAACCACAACAACAACACAACCACAACCACAACGACAACACAACCACAACACAACAACCCCACCCCAACACCACAACTCTAAAACCACTACCACATTTCGGTACTAATGGTAGTTGTGTTGTTATCACCAACACAGAAAGTTGGTTGTGCTGTTACCACCAACACCACCAACACTACAGAATGTTGGTACCAATGGTACTAATGGTACCAATGGTACTAATGGTACCACTACCAACACTACAAAATGTTGGTTGTATGTCGGTAACAACACAACCTACTAACACAACCAACATACTAACATAACCAACATACTAACACAAAACCAACCTACTAACACAACCAACATACTAACACAAAACCAACACAACCACAACATAACCAACATACTAACATAACCAACACAACCAACATAATAACGCAACAACAACACAACAACAACACAACAACAACACAACAACAACACAACAACAACACAACAACAACACAACAACAACACAACAACAACACAACAACAACACAACCACAACACAACCACAACACAACCACAACACAACCACAACAACACAACCACAACACAACAACAACACAACCACAACACAACCACAACACAACCACAACACAACCACAACACAACCACAACACAACACTACTACTACTACTACTACTACTACTACTAGTTCCTTATCAAAGTCTTCTCTAACCAAGACCATATGTAAGCAGACAGCACTACCAAATTGTGGTACCAGTGGTACCAATGGTACCAATGGTACCAATGGTACTGATGGTATCAAAACAAAATGTTGATACCACCAACACTACAGAATGTTGGTTGTGTTGGTACCAATACAAAATGTTGGTACGAATGATACCAACGAAAAATACTGGTACCAACTCCAACACAAAATGTTGGTACTAATGGTAGTTGTGCTGGTACCACCACCAACACTACAAAATGTTGGTACGAATGGTACTGATGGTTGTGTTGGTACCAACACAACTAACAACACAACATACTAAAACAACCAATATACTAACACAACACAACATACTAACATAAACCAACATACTGACACAACCAACATACTAACACAACCAACATACTAACATAACCAACACAACCAACATACAACCAACACAACCAACATACTGACATAACTAACATACTAACACAACACAACATACTAACACAACCAACATACTAACACAACCAACATACTAACATAACCAACATACTAACATACAACCAACATACTAACATAACCAACCTACTAACACAACCAACATACTAACACAACACAACATACTAACATAACCAACATACTAACACAACACAACATACTAACACGAACCAACATTACTAACAGAACTAACATACTAACACGAACCAACATACTAACACGAACCAACATACTAACACAACCAACATACTGACATAACCAACATACTAACATAACCAACATACTAACACAACTAACATACTAACACAACACAACATACTAACACAACCAACATACTAACATAACCAACATACTAACATACAACCAACATACTAACATAACCAACATACTAACACAACCAACACAAACAACTACGAACGAACAATGCAGAACATACGAAAACAATTTGTTCTTTCTTTTTTTCCTTTTTTTTTTAATGTATATGTACAGGTAAACCGTGTACTGGGGACAAGAGCAGCAGCGGTGACTTGTGTAAGCAGCTGAAGTGTGTAGGAAAGAAGTGGGGAGCAATTAGGCTTGAAGGAGAGCCCAGCTCGGTAAGGGGAACAACCTCGAGAGTAACCGAGCACCCACTATAAGGGAATCACATATATGTATATATATATACATTACTCCTCCGCCCCATGTGCAGGCACGACTAAATAATGACTTTAATTGGAGATTAGGGGAACTCCTGGTTGGCATGAAGGACAAGACAACTCAGAATGCTCTTGGCACTCATTGCAACGACAGTACTTGGGGCGATGACGCCCACGGCACCGCAAACAAAGCTGCTTGCAAGCTCGTTGTGGCAGGGTTAAAGCATATTTCAAGTATTCAGCATGAGTATAGCACGGAGAACGGGAAAAATCGGAAAAACAGAAACCCCTTCGATCACCAAGACATTCAGCAAGTCCTCTCTTGCTTATGGTTAAAGAGGGTCGTTAAGGAAATGAAAGATAGAAGTGTAATCTGTGACATATCCGAAGGGATAAAAAAGGGCTCCAGAGCATGGAAAGAAATTAAAGGAACTCATTGCATAAAGGAACCTTGCATTGAATGCAATTTAGAAGACGGCGAGATGAATTATGATGAATGCAAAATTGGCAATGACAATGCCCATGTGAAGCCTAAGTTGCAACCAATACTCCAGAATACGGATAGGAGTCCACAACTTACTGCCATATTGAAGGACTTAAATGAAATAGAAACCCCTTTCTGCAGTCGTCTCCAATGTATAGACGCTCGAGCTCGAGCATCCACAAATTCGGTAAGTATAATATAAAATGCATAAAAATAGAAGAAGAAGAAAAACGAATATGAGTAAAAGCAAAAGAAAAGTAATGAAAGAAGAAAAGGAATAAAAAAAAAAAAAAAAAAAAAAAAAAAATTCAAATGCTGGATATAGGGGGAATGTTGTAGGAGTGTTAGAAAAAGGTTGTAAGGGTGCTGGAATAAGATTGCAGGGGTATTATAATAAGTTTTTAAGGGTATAGGAATAAGGTTGTAGGGTATAGGAATAAGGTTGTAGGGGTGTTAGATGTCAGATTCCGGGTTTAGGAAGAAGGTGTCGGGATGTTAGAACTTAGATTCCGTGTTTAGGAAGGAGGTTGTAGGGGGTGTTAGAATAAGGTGGTAAGGGTGTTGGAATAAAGGTTGTTGGGGTGTCAGAATAATGTTGTTCGGATGTTAGAGTAAGGTGGTAAGGTTGTTAGAATAAGGTGGTAAGAGTGTTAGAATAAGGTGGTAAGGGTGTTAGAATGAGGTGGTAAGGGTGTTAGAATAAAGGTTGTAGGGATGTTCGAATAAAGGTTGTAGGGGTATAAGAGTAAGGCTGTGGGTTCTAGGAATAAGGTTGTAAGGGTATTAGAACTCAGATTCCAGGTTTAGGGGGGAGGTGTGATGGTGTTAGAACATAGATTCCGCGTTCAGGAATAAGGTTTCAGGGTATTGGAGTAAGGATTTAGGGTTGTTAGAATAAGGTTGTAGGGGTGTCAGAATAAGGTTGTAGGGGTGTCAGAATAGGGTCTTAGGGGTATCAGAATAGGGTCTCAGGGGTCTTAGAATAAGGTCTTAGTGGTATGGGAGTAAGGTTGCAGGGTATAGGAATAAGGTTATAGGGTTATTCGAATAAGGTGGTAGGTATGTTCGGAATAAGGTTGTAAGGATGTTAGAATGAGGTTGTTAGGGTGTTAGAATAATGTTGTCAGGGTGCTGGAATAAAGGTTCTTAGGGGTGTTAGAATAAGGTTGTAGGGCTGTTAGAATAAGGTTGTAGGGGGTTAGGAGTAAGGTTGTAGGCGTGTTTGAATTCAGACTCCGGGTTTAGGAGGGAGGTGTCAGGGTGTTTTAACTTAGATCCCGGGTTTAGGAGGAACGTTGTAAGGGTGTTAGAACATAGATTATGTGTTTAGGAGGAAGGTGTCAGGGTGTTAGAAGTCAGATTCCGGGCTTAGGAAGAAGGCTTCAGGGTATAGGAATAAGGTTTCATGGTATAGGAATAAGGTTGTAGGGGTATAGGAATAAGGTTGTAGGGGTATAGGAATAA
>NC_011906.2:18661-22681 GCF_000006355.2 Plasmodium knowlesi strain H | reverse complement strand
TTTTGAAAAACTGAAGCAACTTACAATGGATGGAACTTCCTACCCAATTTTATCCAAACATACATCTTTGAAAGAAACAGTGGGCTGTTTATTACTTCATTCTTATGCAAAAAAAATGCAAGGTCTATCCAAATGTGTCATTGATTCAGGTTTAAAGAAAGCTTTTAAGGTTGGTGCTAATGGTCTTCTTGGTAATTGCAATTTGGATGAAAAATTGGATGACTGCAGCGTGACAATTGGCAGTGCCACTACCAAGGTACAGGATAAAGTGAATTCAATACTCACGTCAGAAGAGAACAACATAGACTTCATCACTGAGCACATGAATGAAATGACGTCTTTATGTCAGAAGCTCCAATGTGCCGTACCAAATTGGTTTCAAAAACACAGTAAAGGTAGCAGTAATACTGGTAATACTAAGAAGACTTGGGTAAGTATTACTAGCAACAACCAACCTACCACCACAGTACAACGCTGTGGGGGTAGAAAGAATAATTAAAAGAAAGATATATATTCAGATTCCGGGTTTTAGAATAAGGTTGCTGGGGTGTGAGAGTAAGATTTTAGGGTATAGGAGTAACTTTACAGGGGTATAGGAATAAGATTTTAGGGTACAAGGAGGAGGTTGGAGGGTGTTAGAATAAGGTTTTAGGGGTATTGGCATGATGTTCGGGGTATAGGAAGAAGGTTGTAGGGGTGTTAGAATAAAGTTTCAGGGTATAGGAGTGAGGTTTTAGGGTATAGGAATGAGGTTTCAGGGTTTAGGAGTAAGGTTCCGGGGTTAGCTTTAGCTACTTTAGGGGGGGAGAGGAAAAACTCCTTGCAGACAGGGACCGGATACTATACACTAACCGCATGGCAGGGGAGCCAAACCGGATACTACGCACTAACCTATCAACTACATATATAACCTTTTTTTCTTTTTTTTTTTTTTTTTAACAGTGTGACTTTTGGGATACGACTATTAAAGAGGAACTGAAGAAGATGTTCGCAGCAATTAAGACGAATGGAGGGAACAGCCCTAATGGTGTATGCACCACCTTCGGGGATGAAAATCCTGATAGTGTTGAAAGAAAAGCTTGTAATCATATCACAGCAGGTTTAGACTACATTAAAGGCATTAAAGATAGTGGTAATGGCAACCCACTGCTCGATCGAGCAGTGGGTTGTATTGCTCTTAACCTTTACGCTGATAAAATAATCGAACTGACGAAAACAAATTGTCCCATTGATGAATCTAAAATAAAAGAAATGTTCACTCAATGGAATGCAAGTAAAAATTCGTGTCTGAATAGTGCTAATAATAATGATTGTTTTCAATGCAAGAGGGAAGATACTTATAAAAGTTGCCACCTGAGCGTCGCAGACGCTCTGGTGGAAACATCACAACAAAAGTGCACTTCTAACACCGACAGAAATGAAGTCCAAACTGAATTAAACAAATTCCTCATCGAAAACCAAGACCCATCCCAATCCAAATCCATCTCCCAAGTGAAGGAAACATTATCCACCATAAATGACATGAGTAAGTCTTTCTGTAGTAGAATGCAATGTGCAGCAAAACAGTACTACGCAAATAAAAAAAATAGTGTGCAGCCCAAACCGCCCCTATCATGGGTAAGTATTGTATGTCGCTTCGGACATAGAAATAACATATATACTTATACATATATACATATATGTATATATGTATACATATATGTATGTATATATATATATGTATATACCTATATGAATATATATGTATATTTATGTATACGTACGTATATGTATATATATATGTATAATGAAAATTTGATGGAAAAAAAAGGAAGTGAAATGAGAAAACAAAACAGAGAAAGAAATTCAGATACCTGGTTTAGAAATGAAGGTTGTTGGGGTGTTGGAATAATGTTGTTTGGGGTGTTGAAATGAAGGTTGTTGGGGTGTTGGAATAAAGGTTGTTGGGGTGTCCGAATAAGGTTGCAGGGGTGTTGGAATGATGTTGTTTGAGGTGTTGGAATGATGTTGTTTGGGGTGTTGGAATGATGTTGTTTGGGATGTTGGAATGATGTTGTTTGAGGTGTTGGAATGATGTTGTTTGGGGTGTTGGAATGATGTTGTTTGGGATGTTGGAATGATGTTGTTTGAGGTGTTGGAATGATGTTGTTGGGGTGTTGGAATGAAGGTTGTTGGGGTGTTGGAATGATGTTGTTTGGAGTGTTGGAATGATGTTGTTTGGGGTGTTGGAATGATGTTGTTGGTGTGTTGGAATGATGTTGTTGGGGGGGTTGGAATGATGTTGTTGTGGTGTTGTAATGATGTTGTTCGGGGGTGTTGGAATGATGTTGTTGTGGTGTTGGAATGAACGTTGTTGTGGTGTTGGAATGATGTTGTTGGGGTGTTGGAATGATGTTGTTGAGGTGTTAGAATAAGGTTGTTGGGGTGTTGGAATGATGTTGTTCTGATGTTGGAATGATGTTGTTTTGGTGTTGGAATGATGTTGTTTGGGGTGTTGTAGGGGTGTTGTAGGGGCGTTGGAATGATGTTGTTTTGGTGTTGGAATGATGTTGTTTTGGTGTTGGAATGATGTTGTTTTGGTGTTGGAATGATGTTGTTGGGGTGTTGGAATGATGTCGTTGGGGTGTTGGAATGATGTTGTTGGGGTGTTGGAATGATGTTGTTGGGGTGTTGGAATGATGTTGTTTGGGGTGTTGGAATGATGTTGCTTGGGGTGTTGGAATGATGTTGTTGGGGTGTTGGTATGATGTTGTTGTGGTGTTGGAATAATGTTGTTGTGGTGTTGGAATGATGTTGTTTGGGTGCTGGAATGATGTTGTTGTGGTGTTGGAATGATGTTGTTGTGGTGTTGGAATGATGTTGTAGAGGTGTTGGAATGATGTTGTTGGGGTGTTTGAATTACGTTGTAGGGGTGCCATCAGTCAGATTCCGGGTGTTGGAATAAGGTGCTAGGGGTGTCAGAAGTAAGGTTGGAGGGGTGTCAGAAGTAAGGTTGGAGGGGTGTCAGAAGTAAGGTTGGAGGGGTGTCAGAAGTAAGGTTGGAGGGGTGTCAGAAGTAAGGTTGGAGGGGTGTCAGAAGTAAGGTTGGAGGGGTGTCAGAAGTAAGGTTGGAGGGGTGTCAGAAGTAAGGTTGGAGGGGTGTCAGAAGTAAGGTTGGAGGGGTGTCAGAATTCAGATTTCGGGTTCAGAATGAGTTGGTAGGGTTGCTGGAATAAGGTTATAGGGGTATTAGAATAAGGTTGTAGGGGTATTAGAATAAGGTTGTAGGGGTTTTAGAATAAGGTTGTAGGGGTATTAGAATAAGGTTGTAGGGGTATTAGAATAAGGTTGTAGGGGTGCTAGAATAAAGTTTGAGGGTATAAGAGTGAGGTTTTAAGGGTTTGGGAGTAAGGTTTTAGGGGTATAGGAATAAGGTTCCGGGGTTAGCTTTAGCTATTTTAGGGGGGGAAAGGAAAATCTCCTCGCTGACAGGGACGGGATACTACATGACCTACCACCAACAAACATACTAACACAACACAACATACTACCACGAACCGACATACTAACACAACCAACATACAACAACACAACCAACATACTAACACAACACAACATACTAACATAACCAACATACTGACATAATCAACATACTAACATAACCAACATACTAACACAACAGAACCAACATACAACCAACACAACCACAACATACTAACACAACCAACCCACTAATATAACCAACATACTAACACAACCAACATACTAACATAACCAACGTACTAACACAACCAACATACTAACATACAACCAACATACTAACATAACCAACATACTGACATAACTAACATACTAACATAACCAACATACTAACACAACTAACATACTAACACAACCAACATACTAACATAACCAACATACAACCAACACAACCAACATACTAACACAACCAACATACTAACACAACCAACACAACCAACACAACCAACACAACCAACACAACCAACACAACCAACACAACCAACACAACCAACACAACCA
>NC_011906.2:15536-18561 GCF_000006355.2 Plasmodium knowlesi strain H | reverse complement strand
AGGGTATTGGAGTAAGGATTTAGGGTTGTTAGAATAAGGTTGTAGGGGTGTCAGAATAAGGTTGTAGGGGTGTCAGAATAGGGTCTTAGGGGTATCAGAATAGGGTCTCAGGGGTCTTAGAATAAGGTCTTAGTGGTATGGGAGTAAGGTTGCAGGGTATAGGAATAAGGTTATAGGGTTATTCGAATAAGGTGGTAGGTATGTTCGGAATAAGGTTGTAAGGATGTTAGAATGAGGTTGTTAGGGTGTTAGAATAATGTTGTCAGGGTGCTGGAATAAAGGTTCTTAGGGGTGTTAGAATAAGGTTGTAGGGCTGTTAGAATAAGGTTGTAGGGGGTTAGGAGTAAGGTTGTAGGCGTGTTTGAATTCAGACTCCGGGTTTAGGAGGGAGGTGTCAGGGTGTTTTAACTTAGATCCCGGGTTTAGGAGGAACGTTGTAAGGGTGTTAGAACATAGATTATGTGTTTAGGAGGAAGGTGTCAGGGTGTTAGAAGTCAGATTCCGGGCTTAGGAAGAAGGCTTCAGGGTATAGGAATAAGGTTTCATGGTATAGGAATAAGGTTGTAGGGGTATAGGAATAAGGTTGTAGGGGTATAGGAATAAGGTTTCACGTTATTGGAATAAGGTTTCAGGGTATTGGAATAAGGTTTCAGGTTATTGGAACAAAGTTTCAGGGTATAGGAATAAGGTTTTAGGGTATAGGAGTGAGGTGTCAGGGTGTTAGAACTTAGATTTCGGGTTTAGGATAAAAGTGTCAGGGTGCTAAAAGTCAGATTCCGGGTTTAGGAATATATTCTCAGGGGTATGGGAGGAAGGTTATGAGGCTGTTGGAATAAAGATTGTGGGGGTGTCAGAGTTTAGGGTTTAGGGGTATAAGGAGGAGGTTGCAGAGTGTAGTGAGGTCGTGAGGGTGTCAGAATGAAGGTTCCTGGGGTGTCAGAATAAGGTGGTAATGATGTTCGAATAAGGTGGTAAAAGTGTTAGAATAAGGTGGTAAGGGTGTTGGAATGATGTTGTTAGGGTGTTAGAATAAGGTGATAAGGGTGTTAGAATAAGGTTGTTGGGTTGTTAGAATAAGGTGGTTAGGGTGTCAGAATGAGGTGGTAAGGTTGTTAGAATAAGGTGGTAAGGGTGTTAGAATGAGGTGGTAAGGGTGTTAGAATAAGGTGGTAAGGGTGTTAGAATAACGTGGTAAAAGTTTTAGAATAAGGTTGTAGGGGTGTTAGAATAAGGTGGTAAGGGTGTCAGAATAGGGTCTTAGGGGTGTCAGAATAGGGTCTTAGGGGTGTCAGAATAGGGTCTTAGGGGTGTCAGAATAGGGTCTTAGAGGTGTCAGAATAGGGTCTTAGGGGTGTCAGAATAGGGTGGTAAGGGTATTAGAATAAGGTCTTAGGGGTGTCAGAATAGGGTCTTAGGGGTGTTAGAATAAGGTTGTAGGGGTGTCAGAATAATGTTTTAGGGGTACTAGAATAAGGTTGTAGGGGTGTCAGAATAGGGTCTTAGGGGTGTCAGAATAGGGTCTTAGGGGTGTCAGAATAGGGTCTTTAGGGGTGTTAGAATAGGGTCTTAGGGGTGTCAGAATAGGGTCTTAGGGGTGTCAGAATAAGGTGGTAAGGGTATTAGAATAAGGTGGTAAGAGTGTTAGAATAAGGTGGTAATGTTGTTAGAATAAGGTGGTAAAGGTGTTAGAATAAGGTGGTAGGGGTGTTTGAATAAGGTTGTGAGGGTTTAGGAGTAAAGGTTTCAAGGGTACAGAAATAAGGTTTAAGGGTATAGGAATAAGGTTTTAGGGGTATAGGAATGTGTTTTCAGGGTTTAGGAATAAGGTTCAGGGGTTAGCTTTAGCTGCTTTAGGGGGGGAGAGGAAAGACTCCTCGCCGACAGAGACCGGATACTACATACTAACCGGATACTATACACCAACCGGATGGCAAGAAACAGGATGGAAAAAAAAAAAAAAAAAAAAAAAGGAATGTATACTTATACATATACGCATGTATATGTACAAGTATATACATATACATATGTATATGTATATATGCATATGCATTTATGCATATGCATATATATATATTTATATATATATATATATATATTTATTCCACTTTACAGAGCACATTTTGGAAGAGTGGCGGCGAAGTCGCCACATTATGGGAAGAACTATCCAAGGCAATGAAGACAAATGGGGGTACAGACACTAATGGAAATCCATGTGGGACAATGGATGATGGCACCACTGGCACTGGTGGCAGTAGACAGGCTACTGACCCAGAAAGGAAGGCATGCAATTATTTGCATGCCGGATTAACTAAACTGTACAATCCGACGTCTTCGACGACGACGTCGTCGTCGTCGTCAGGACCCCTCAGCTTGAATGACAAGAACCCACTGTTGAGACAAACAGTGGGTTGTTTATTACTTCATTCTTATGCAAAGAAAATGAAAAGCGAAGCTAAATGTTTAGTGGAATCAGGTATAAGTAAGGCTTTTAAGGATGCAGGTAGTTGCAATGGTTCCAGTGGCAAGGAACCTTGTGTTCCTTGCCAATGGAAAGAAGACATCTTTACCACTTGCTCAATTACAACTACTGGCACCGGAACGGAGACTGCAGATGAGAAGTTAAAAGGAGTACAACCCCAAATTAACGAAACCTCATCTACCACCACCAAGGAGAACATAAACCTAACCCCATCTTTATGTGACCAACTCCAATGTGCTGTACCCAAATGGTTCGACAACCAAAACAACAAACAAGTGAGCTTTACTAGTAGTACCACTACTAACATGACTTGGGTAAGTACTACTATATAAATATATATACATATGTATATGTATGTATATACATACATATTTACATATATACATATATACATATATACATATATACATATATACATATATACATATATACATATATACATATATACATATATACATATATACATATATACATATATACATATATACATATATACATATATACATATATACATATATACATATATACATATATACATATATACAT
>NC_011906.2:0-15436 GCF_000006355.2 Plasmodium knowlesi strain H | reverse complement strand
AAAAAAAAAAAAAAAAGGACATATATATACACATATATGTACATATGTATATGTATATATGTATATATATATATATATGTATATATGTATATATATGTATACACATATGTGTATACATATGTGTATACATATACATATATTTTTTTCTCTCTTTTCTTTTCTTATTTTATGATCAGGATGACATAAACAGTGTCGTTAAGGATGAATTAACGCAACTTCTAGAAAAAATTACGAATGAAGGGAAATGGAATGAGGTTGATTCATACTGCAAAGGCGACATTGGTTCGACGTCAAAGGACACCAAGGGAGAAAAAACTGCAAAGCAAAAAGCTTGTAAGCTTTTTGCTTTAGGTTTAAAACACATTTCTGATATTAACAACAGCAACAACAAAAGTCATGAGATACCACTTAAACAAACTATGATGTGCGCAGCACTTAATCTTTATGCTGATCAATTAATAAAAAAATCAAAAGAACAATGTCCTCTCGATGGAACTAAATTGGGACAGGCAATAACCCACGCTTTTGGTAAAAGTAAAGACATTATGGGGAATGGAAAATCTTCATGCAATAATGGTGTTAGTTCTTGTTTTGAATGCACGAGGCATAGCCCTTTCCCCGATTGCCAAATTGGCAAAGACAAAATAGAGGGGAATATGACCCAACTCCTCAACAACGAAGACCAAATCAACACCAACTCCAACAACAACCAGGAAAAAACACTAGAGAAAATAAATAAAATCGAAACTTTCTGTACTCAAGTCCAATGTGCCATTAAACAACACTACAGAAACAAAATAATAAATGGACAGTCAGGTGTAACGACCACACCTAAGTGGGTAAGAAAACCAACATCAATAACAACTACATATATACATCTATGTATATATATGTATATGTATATATATATGTATGTATATGTACGTATGTATGTATACATGTATATGTATATGTATGTGTATATGCATATATGTGTATGTATATATATATGTATGTATATGTATGTGTATATGTATATATGTATATGTATGTGTATATGTATATATGTATATGTATACACATATGTGTATACATATGTGTATACATACATGTATATATTTCTCCCTTCTTTTTTTATGATCAGGATGACATAAACCATGACGCCGAAGGTGTACTAACGGAACTTCTAGAACAAATGACGGAAGGTCAGACTAAAGGGAATCTTGCCAAATATTGCAATGACAACGACGCTAAATGGAATACTTTACGCAATAAAGAAAAACAAACAAATAGAGCAGCTTGTTTACTTTTTGCTTCAGGGTTAAAGCACATTTATGGCCGCGGCAGCGGCCCTAAGTTGGGCCATGTTAAGGGCCCATCGTTTGGACAAACGATGGGTTGTTTATTTCTTAAAGAATATGCAAAACAATTAAAAGAAATGGCATTAAAACAAAAAGATTATAAGGTACATCCTCTTTGTAGCGTAGATAAGGGCATAGATCACGCTTTCGAAAAAAGTAAAAACATTATGAATGACACACCTCCATGCAACAAGAATGTTAATAAAGACTGCTTCGAATGCAAATGGAATGAGAACGATTATGATGATTGCAAAATTGGCACAGAAGAAGTAAAGCCCAAAGTGGAACCAATGCTCAAGGGCGATCCAAAGAACAAAAACCTAATGGATGAAACACTAGCGAATACACTTTGTCCCATCCTTCCTATGGATTTTCTTACCCCTTTTCTTCCTTTGGCTCCTGTCTCTATTGGCCTTTCTGCTATGGCTTATTACCTTTGGAAGGTAAGATAAAAAAAAAAAAAAAATTTAATGGAAAAAATTAATAAAAAAAAAAAAAAAAATTTTAATGGTTAAAAGGAAAAAAAAAATTTTTTTAATGGTTAAAAGGAAAAAAAAAATTTTTTTAATGGTTAAAAGAAAAAAAAAAAATTTTTTAATGGTTAAAAGAAAAAAAATTTTTTTTAATGGTTAAAAAAAAAAAAAAATTTTTTTAATGGTTAAAAGGAAAAAAAATAAAATAAAATAAATGTGTAAAAAGAATATTTCACAATCTTCTTAACAAAAATATCCTCTCTTTTTTTTTTTTTTTTTTTGTAGTATTTTGGTCCTCTTGGTAAAGGAGGATCACGTTTCAGAAGATCTCCTACTGAAATTCCTGGTTCATCAGTACAGGAACAAGTCCTCGATCATGTGGAAGAAGCTGGTCCACATGAATATCAATTGATGAAGGAACGAAAACCTCGTTCTGCTCCAACAAGAACAAAACGTTCTGGTCGCGTGAATCGTCGAACGATTATTGAAATTCATTTTGAAGTGTTGGACGAATGTCAAAAAGGGGACACACAATTGGCTCAGAAGGATTTTCTGGAACTTTTGGTTCAAGAGTTCATGGGATCGGAATTTATGGAAGAAGAACAGGTTCCTAAGGAACTTGTTCCTATGGAAGGTGTTCCTATAGAACTTGTTCCTATTGAAGAGGTTCCAAGTTTAGGTTCCGGGCTTATGGTTTAGGGTTCAGTGTTTAGGGTTTAAGGTTTAGGGTTCAGGGTTTATGGTTTAAGGTTCATGGTCTCAGGTTCACTGTTTAGGTTTAGGTTTCATTGTTTAGGGTTTAGGGTTCAGGGTTTAGGGTTTAGGGTTTAGGGTTCAGGTTTTAGGGTTTAGGGTTTAGGTTTGACGGTTTAGATTTTATGGTTTCAGCGTTTAGGCTTTAGTGTTCACGGTTCAGGGTTCAGGGTTTAGGATTGGAGTAAATATGTGATAAGAAGAATATTGTTTTCATACCCCTTTTTGTCCTTTTTTAATTATGTGATAAAAAGACATAAGGAGTTTGAATATTCATGTTATTTCTTAATTTTTTATGCCCTTTTTTGGTTTTTTTTTGGTGAAAGGACACCTTTTTTTTATAGAAAAAAAAAAAAAAAAACATTCTTCTTTTTTTTTTAAGAACACAAATTATTTTTTCTCTCTTTTTGTCCTTTTTTTTTTTTTTGCGCTTGCGAAAAATATATTTTTTCTACCTTTTTTTTTTTTTTTTTTGCGGGAAGCAGGAGGTTAAGCGCGCGAATAAATGATGTCTGCTGACAGCGCATACCAAAAAAAAAAAAAAAAAGAAAAAAGGACGGTGGATGATGAAATATATTACAGTTGCAAAAAGGTCACAAAATATAAAGGAAAAACACACACTTATCCCGCACAAGGAAAAATTGTGTGTACATAGGTCTTGGCACAAACAACTTTATCGAAGTACACATACACTTTACATCAAAAATGTATACAGAATAACGAGGATATGCGG
Source organism: Plasmodium knowlesi strain H (assembly GCF_000006355.2). Taxonomy (NCBI): domain Eukaryota; phylum Apicomplexa; class Aconoidasida; order Haemosporida; family Plasmodiidae; genus Plasmodium; species Plasmodium knowlesi. The sequence continues at coordinate 12,137 of NC_011906.2, read as the reverse complement.
AAATGGCTGGGTTCAACGTCCCGGGTTAAAGATTACAGTTGGTTCCGGGTTAAAAGTATGGTTGGTTCCGGGTTAAAAGTAAAGTTGGTTACGGATTAAGGATAAGGTAGGTTCCGGGTTAAGGGTGAAAGTGGGTTCCGGGTTAAGGGTAAAGTAGGTTCCGGGTTAAGGATAAAAGTTGGTTCCGGGTTAAAAGTAAAATTGGTTCCGGGTTAAACATAAGGTGGGTTCCGGGTTAAACATAAGGTGGGTTCCGGGTTAAACATAAGGTGGGTTCCGGGTTAAGGGTACAGTAGGTTCCGGGTTAAGGGTACAGTGGGTTCAGGGTTTAGGATAAAAGTGGGTTCAGGGTTTAGGATAAAAGTGGGTTCAGGGTTTAGGATAAAAGTGGGTTCAGGGTTTAGGATAAAAGTGGGTTCAGGGTTTAGGATAAAAGTGGGTTCAGGGTTTAGGATAAAAGTGGGTTCAGGGTTTTTTAGGATAAAAGTGGGTTCCGGGTTAAGCATAAGGTAGGTTCCGGGTTAAGGATAAAAGTTGGTTCCTGGTTAAGAGTAAAGTTCGTTCCTGGTTAAGAGTAAAGTTAGTTCTGGGTTAAGGAAAAGGTAGGTTCCGGGTTAAGGATAAAAGTGGATTCCGGGTTAAGGGTAAAAGTGTATTCCGGGTTAAGGGTAAAAGTGGGTTCCGGGGTAAGAATAAAAGTAGGTTCCGGGTTCAGCGTAAAAGTTGGTTCCGGGTTAAGAGTAAAGTAGGTTCCGGGTTAAGGGTGAAAGTGGGTTCCGGGTTTAGGATAAAAGTGGGTTCAGGGTTTAGGATAAAAGTGGGTTCAGGGTTTAGGATAAAAGTGTGTTCCGGGTTCAGGATAAAAGTGTGTTCCGGGTTAAGGATAAAAGTGGGTTCTGGGTTAAGGATAAAAGTGGGTTCAGGGTTTAGGATAAAAGTGGGTTCAGGGTTTAGGATAAAAGTGGTTTCCGGGTTAAAGGTAAAAGTGTGTTCCGGGTTAAGGGTAAAAGTGTGTTCCGGATTAAGCATATGGTAGGTTCCCGGTTAAGGATAATGTAGGTTCAGGATTAAGGATAAAAGTGGGCTCCGGGTGAAAGGTTAAGGTAGGTTCCGGGTTAAGCATAAGGTAGATTCCGGGTTAAGCATAAGGTAGATTCCGGGTTAAGCATAAGGTAGGTTCCGGGTTAAGGATAAAAGTGGGTTTCGGGTTAAGGGTAAAACGTCGCTACGTGTTAAGGGGAAAGTAGGTTCCGGGTTAAGGATAAAAGTGGGTTCCGGGTTAAGGATAAAAGTGGGTTCCGGGTTAAGGATAAAAGTGGGTTCCGGGTTAAGGATAAAAGTGGGTTCAGGGTTAAGGATAAAAATGGGTTACGGGTTAAGGATAAAAGTGGGTTCCGGGTTAAGGGCAAGGTGGGTTCCGGGTTAACCATAAGGTGGGTTCCGGGTTAACCATAAGGTGGGTTCCGGGTTAACCATAAGGTGGGTTCCGGGTTAACCATAAGGTGGGTTCCGGGTTAAGGTGAATGTAAGATCAGGGTTCAGGGTTATGATGATAGTAGGATCAAGGTTTAGGGTGAAAATGAATGTGTGATTAGTGTTTAGGGTGAAAATGAATGTATGATTAGGGTTTAGGGTGAATGTGAATGTATGATTAGGGTTTAGGCTCAATGTAAAGTTAGGATCAGCGTTTAGGTTTAATGTTTGTAGAGTATATATTTAGGATTTAGGGTTCTGTACTTGCATGAGTGTCCTATGGGAGTAGAATGTATAGGTGAATATAAGCATGGATGGTTATGGAGAATACTGCTTTGATGTATAATCAATATATAGATGAGGAAAATATGATTTGTTTGGGAATTAAAATAAACATAAAGGAGGACTAAAAAACGGGAAGAAAACCTATGGGAAGGAATTAAAAAGAAAAAGAAGAAAAGAAGAAGAAACGAAAAGAAATGCAAGTGGAAAAATGTATTATGCAGGAGAGTTTGCGCACATTTTTTTTTTCTCTCCTTCCATTTTTTTTTCACTCTTTTCTTTTATTTCTTATTTTCTCTTTTTTTCTTTTTCTTTTTTATCTATTTTCCTTTTTTTTGTTCTTTTTTTAATATTTTTTTTTATTTATATATTTTTTTATTATTTTGATTTCCTTGTAAATAAGGAAATGTATTTTCCTTATGGTGGAATGCTTTAATTACAATGGGTAATGAATTGTATAATAGTTGGAAATGTGGGAGATGTTCTTCTTTTTTTGAGAATGAACTGTTTTATTTTTAGAATGTGGTGGATGTTCTTTTTTTTTTTTTTAGAATGAACTGTTCCTTTTTTCTTTTTTCTTTTTTTTTTTTTTAAACTTATTCTTTCTAATAAACCTATAATTCATAATAAGCCTATTTTTTCTAGTATAAATATATATATAGAGAAGGACACACCAAAAAAAAAAAAAATTTTTTCACAGGTTAAATTGAAGCAAAACCGAATACAGCAGACGTGAGAAAAAAAAATGGCACCTTTTTCTTTTATAAAAATATCTACATTAATCTTTGCATATCTATTCTTATGGTATCAAACCAATTATCACCACCAGGTATGAATACCAAGAAAAAATTTTTTTTTATAATATTTTGACATCTATAGGGGAAATTTTGGTGTGGGCTAAAACGTATATATATATGTATATATATATTATATATTATTTTGCCCCCACGCCAAATTATTATTCATATTTATTATTCATGTTTAAGGAAAAAAAGTGGTGGGGGGGGAATGAAAAGGTGGAATGAAAGTGTAAAGGAAAAGAAGGTTTGAGGGGTATAGGATTCTGTGTTCCGGGTTTAGGGCTTAGGTTTTAGGGTTTAGGGTGTAGGGTTCAGGGTTTCACGGTTTAGGCTTTAGGGTTAACAGGTTTAGGGTTTAGGGTTTAGGGTTTAGGGTTTAGGGTTTAGGGTTCAGGGTTTAGGGTTCAGGGTTTAGGGTTCAGGTTTTAGGGTTTAGGGTTAGGGTTTTCAGGGTTTAGGGTTTAGGGCTTAGGGTTTATGGCTTTAGGGTTTAGGGTTCATGGGTTTAGGGTTCAGTGTATAGGAGTAAGATTCTGGGTTCCGGGTATAGGGTTGCGGGTTTAGGGTTTAGGGTTTAGGGTTTAGGGTTTAGTGTTCAGGGTTCAAGGTTTAGGGTTCCGGGTATAGGGTTCCGGGTATAGGGTATAGGGTAGAGGGTTCAGTGTACAGGAGGCAGATTCCGGGTTCCAGTTATAGGGTTGCGGGTTTAGGGTTTAGGGTTTAGTGTTGAGGGTTCAAGGTTTAGGGTTCCGGGTATAGGGTATAGGGTATAGGGTAGAGGGTTCAGTGTACAGGAGGCAGATTCCGGGTTCCAGTTATAGGGTTGCGGGTTTAGGGTTTAGGGGATATTAGAATAAGATTTGGGGTTCAGGAGTAAGGTTTTAGGGGTGTTAAAAGTTAGATTCCGGGTTATAGACATAAGGTTTGAGGGCATAGAGAGTTGGGCTCCGGGATTAGGGTTTAGGTTTCGATGTATAGTAGTAAGATTCCAGGTTATAGATATAAGGTTTGAGGGCATAGAGAGTAGGGTTCCGGGGTTAGGGTTTAGGGTTCAGGGTATAGGAGTAAGATTCCAGGTTGTAGACATAAGGTTTCAGGGCATAGAGAGTAGCGTTCCGGGGTTAGGGTTTAAGGGTTCAGGGTTTAGGGTTCAGGGTTTAGGGTTTAGTTTGCTTTGAAGGGGGGAATGGAGAAGGAAAAAATGGGGATGGGAGGATGGGGGGGGAAGGAAAACTTTCCCCCCCTTTCCCTTAGAGCATTTCTTACATATGCATATTTTATATATATATATATATATATATATATATGTATATGTATATATGTTTTTTTTTTAGGTGAGTGCATTAAGCACATTAAAGGATGATGATGTGTCAGATTCAAACAGTTTATATTCATCAGAGGAAGATATAAACAATGGAAATGGTCATTTGAAAACAGGACAAGGAGTTGGAACAAAGGTTCCAACAACATCACATAAGGGATTGAATGATGATGATGGTGATGATGTGAGCACATTGCTGGGTTCCATAGACAACGAATTGTTAGAACATACACTATCAGGACAAACACCATGTTCAGCGAAAAGGAGAGAAAATAGTTCTAAAGGAATTGGAACAAGAATAAAAGACTGTTGTAAAAAATTAAAACATTATAAAAATAAAAATAAAATAATATTTATATTTATAATATCTGCTTCAGTTATACACTCATTAATTCTGTCATATACCTTTCCGGCTGCTTATCTTTTGGACCTCCTGGGTTTCAGTTATAATAGTATCCCAGTCTCATTTTATATCTGCTCCTTCATATTCCCTGTAATACTAGCATTAATCTATTTTGGCATACTATTCTGGTTTTATCGTTCCAAAGTTTGGGTTAAATGTATAGTAGACGATTCTGAAATACGAAAATGTCTGCGAGAAGAATTCGAAAAAGTGCAACAAAAACAACAAACCACCTAACTGACAACAACAAACCACGACCACTACCACAACAATAAAACACCTAACTGACAACAAAAACGTTAAAAAATGTTGAATTTCTTTTAGTGCAGTTAAAAAAAATGTGGAAATTTTTTCATTGTAGTTTTAAAGAAAAAGGTGTAATTTGTTTCACTGTAGTTTTTTAAAAAAAAAAAGTTAACTTATTTTTGATTCCAGAATTCTGTTAGATTATTTGATTGTAGTTAAAAAAATTCATAATTTTGAAGTTTCTAGAATATTTAGTTTTTTTTTTTTTTTAATGTTGATGTTTTGATTGAATATATTTTTCCAATGATTTGAAATAATAACATCCAATTAACAGGCCTAATATAGCGAAAAATATCGCTGCGGTAGCTGTGAATATTGTAACACCAGCTGTTATGGATGTTACGTGCTGGCATGTGCTCGTAGCAGCAGTAGCTGCCTCCTTACATGCCTGAAGTGCACAGTTGCGAGTTCCTGCACCTGATTTTGCGCAGCAGAAAACTAGTACATAAAGGACAGAAAGTATAACCACCGCAAAAAACATCATCCAACGTGGATGTTTTTTACCTTGACATACACATTTCTTCCATAAAGCTTTTAATACATCCTTTACCCTTTTACTCCTTTGGGAGAAACTTTTATTTTTTGGTGTTCCACTCTTCAAGGTTCCCAAATTTGGTGATCCAATTTTTGGGGTTCCATATTTGGAATTGGCATGGTCTTTTTTTGTGGTGCCATATCTTCTTGTAGGGTGAGGGTACTGTCCCCCAAAGGGGGGGAAAGTTCCCCCCCCTCCCTTTTTAAGGGGAGGACGATAATCCCCATAACCCTTATGGGGAACATGTGGTCCATCACTCCCCAAAGTCTTTAAATGACCATGTGTCTTATTTACATTTTCTTCGTCTGACGAATATAAACCACTTCCATCCGATATATCATCATCCTTTAATGTGCTTAATGCACTCACCTAAAAAAAAAAAAAAATAACAACGTATATATATACAATATATATATATATATAATATATGCATATGTAAGGAATGGTCTAAGGAAAAAAGGGGGAAAGGTTTCCCTTCCCCCCCATCCCCTCCTTCAAAGCAAACTAAACCCTGAAACCTGAAACCTAAACCTTAAACCCGGAACCCGAAAACTTACTCCTATACACTGAACCCTAAACCCAGAACCCGGAATCTTACTCCTATACCCTAAACCCTAAACCCTAACCCCGGAACCCTACTCTCTAATGCCCTGATAACTTATGTCTATAACATGGAATCTTACTACTATACACCAAACCCTAAATCCTAACCCCGGAACGCTACTCTCTATGCCCTGGAACCTTATGTCAATAACCAGGAATCTAACTATTAACACCCTTAAAACCTTAATCAAACACCCCTACAACCTTATTCTAACACCCTAACACCTTATTCTAACACCGTTAAAACCTTAGTCTAACACCCCTACAACCTTACTCCTAAGCCCAGAACCCGGAATTTAACTCCTAAATACGGAACCCTAAACCCTAAACCCATAAAACCCTAAACCCTAAACCCATAAAAGCCTAAACCCATAAAACCCTAAACCCTAAACCCATAAAACCCTAAACCCTAAACCCATAAAACTCTAAACCCTAAACCCATAAAACCCTATACCCTAAACCCATAAAACCCTAAACCCTAAACCCATAAAACCCTAAACCCTAAACCCATAAAACCCTAAACCCTAAACCCATAAAACCCTAAACCCTAAACCCATAAAACCCTAAACCCTAAACCCATAAAACCCTAAACCCTAAACCCATAAAACCCTAAACCCTAAACCCATAAAACCCTAAACCCTAAACCCATAAAACCCTAAACCCATAAAACCCTAAACCCTAAACCCTAACCCCGGAACCCTACTCTCTAATGCCCTGATAACTTATGTCTATAACATGGAATCTTACTACTATACACCAAACCCTAAATCCTAACCCCGGAACGCTACTCTCTATGCCCTGGAACCTTATGTCAATAACCAGGAATCTAACTATTAACACCCTTAAAACCTTAATCAAACACCCCTACAACCTTATTCTAACACCCTAACACCTTATTCTAACACCGTTAAAACCTTAGTCTAACACCCCTACAACCTTACTCCTAAGCCCAGAACCCGGAATTTAACTCCTAAATACGGAACCCTAAACCCTAAACCCATAAAACCCTAAACCCTAAACCCATAAAAGCCTAAACCCATAAAACCCTAAACCCTAAACCCATAAAACCCTAAACCCTAAACCCATAAAACTCTAAACCCTAAACCCATAAAACCCTATACCCTAAACCCATAAAACCCTAAACCCTAAACCCATAAAACCCTAAACCCTAAACCCATAAAACCCTAAACCCTAAACCCATAAAACCCTAAACCCTAAACCCATAAAACCCTAAACCCTAAACCCATAAAACCCTAAACCCTAAACCCATAAAACCCTAAACCCTAAACCCATAAAACCCTAAACCCTAAACCCATAAAACCCTAAACCCATAAAACCCTAAACCCTAAACCCTAAACCCAGAATCTTACTCCTGCACCCTTAAAACCTTCCCCCGCCCTTCCCTTTTTTCCTTAAACATGAATAATAAATGTGAATAATAATTTGGTGTGGCAAAATAATATATAATATATATATACATATATATATACGTTTTAGCCCACACCAAAATTTCCCCTATAGATGTCAAAAAATTATAAATTCTTTTTTTCTGTTATTTATACCTGGCATTGATAATTGGTTTGATACCATAAGAATAGGTATGCAAAGATTAATGTAGATGTTTTTATAAAAGAAAAAGGTGCCATTTTTTTTTTTTCTCCACTGTGTTGGTCTTGCTTTTATATACTGTATATTTTGGTTTGTTTTGATTTTATATACTGTATATTTGGTTTGTTTTGCTTTTATATACTGTATATTTGGTTTGTTTTGATTTTATATACTGTATATTTTGGTTTGTTTTGATTTTATATACTGTATATTTGGTTTGTTTTGATTTTATATACTGTATATTTTGGTTTGTTTTGCTTCACTTTAACATGTGAAAAAAATTCTTTTTTTTTCTTTGTGCGTCCTGCTCTATATATATATTTATATTAGGAAGAATATCTTTATTAGAAAGAATATCTTTATTAGAAAGAATATCTTTATTAGAAAGAATATCTTTATTAGAAATAAATATCTTTATTAGAAAGAATATCTTTATTAGAAAGAATATCTTTATTAGAAAGAATATATTTATAATAGAAAGAATATCTTTATTAGAAAGAATATCTTTATTAGAAAGAGTAGGTTTAAAGATCAAAAAAAAAATAAATAAATAAAAAAAAGAAAAAAGAAACATCTCCCACATTTCCAACTATTATACAATTCATTACCCATTGTAATTAAAGCATTCCACCATAAGGAAAATACATTTCCTTATTTACAAGGAAATAAAAATAATAATAATAAAATTATAAATAATAATAAAAAAAAATAATAATATATTAAGGGAAATAGGAAAACAAAAAATTAAAAAGAGAAAATAAGAAATAGAAGAAAATAAAAAAAAAAAAAAAAAGCAAGGAGAGAAAAAAAAAAATAAATGTACGCAACTCTCCTCCATGAAGCATTTTTTCCACTTGTATTTCTTTTGTTTTCTTCCCTCTTCTTCTTTTCTTTTCCTTTCACCTCCTTCTTTTCTTTTCCTTCCATCCCCCCACTTCTTTCCCCTTTTTAATTCCTTCCCTTAGGTATTCCTCCCGTTTGTTCGTCCCTCCTTTATGTTTATTTTAATTCCCCACAAATCATATTTTTCCTCCTCTATACAATCATTATACTTTTCGTAGTTTTCTCCACTTCCATCCATACATACATACACCTGTACATTCTTCTCCAACAGAAGATTCATGCAAGACTAAAACCCTAAACATCTAAACCTTGAACCCTAAACCTATACTTTACAAACATTAAACTTAAATCCTGATCCTACTTTCACCTTAACCCTGAAACCTGATCCTATTTTAACCTTAATCCAAAAACCTGATTATACTTTCACCTTAACCCTAAACGTTGATCATACTTTCAGCTTAACCCGGAACCCACTTTTATCCTAAACCCTGAACCCACTTTTATCCTTAACCCAGAACCCACTTTTATCCTTAACCCGGAACCCACTTTTATCCTTAACCCAGAACCTACTTTTATCCTTAACCCGGAACCCACTTTTATCCTTAACCCGGAACCCACTTTTATCCTTAACCCGGAACCCACTTTTATCCTTAACCCGGAACCCACTTTTATCCTTAACCCGGAACCCACTTTTATCCTTAACCCGGACCCCACTTTTACCCTTAACCCGGAACCCACTTTTACCCTTAACCCGGAACCTACCTTACGCTTAACCCGGAACCCACTTTTATCCTTAACCCGGAACCAACCATACTTTTAACCCGGAACACACCTTATGCTTAATCCGGAACCCACTTTTATCCTTAACCAGGAACCCACTTTTATCCTTAACCCGGAACCAACTTTTACCCTTAACCCGGAACCCACTTTTATCCTTAACCCGGAACCCACTTTTATCCTTAACCCGGAACCCACTTTTATCCTTAACCAGGAACCCACTTTTATCCTTAACCCGGAACCAACTTTTACCCTTAACCCGGAACCCACTTTTATGCTTAACCCGGAACCCACTTTTATGCTTAACCCGGAACCCACTTTTATGCTTAACCCGGAACCCACTTTTATCCTTAACCCGGAACCCACTTTTATCCTTAACCCGGAACCCACTTTTATCCTTAACCAGGAACCCACTTTTATCCTTAACCCGGAACCCACTTTTATCCTTAACCAGGAACCCACCTTATGCTTAACCCGGAACCCACCTTTACCCTTAACCCGGAACCCACCTTTACCCTTAACCCGGAACTCACCTTTACCCTTAACCCGGAACCCACCTTTACCCTTAACCCGGAACCTATCTTATGCTTAACCCGGAACTAAAATTACTTTTAACCCGTAACCAACTTTACTTTTAACCCGTAACCAACTTTACTTTTAACCCGTAACCAACTTTACTTTTAACCCGTAACCAACTTTACTTTTAACCTGTAACCAACTTTACCTTTAACCCGGGACGCTGAACCCAGGCATTTTCGCATATTCCCGTTATTCTGTATAAATTTCTCGTGTAAAGTGTATGTGTACTTCGATAAAGTTGTTTGTGCCAACACGTATGTACACACAATTTTTCCTTGTGCCGGATAAGTGTGTGCTTTTCCTTTATATTTTGCGACCTTTTGCAACTGTAATATATTTAATCATACACCCTTTTTTTTTTTTTTTTTTCCTTTTGGTGTGCGCTGTCAGCAGACATCATTTATTCGCGCGCTTAACCTCCTGCTTTCCGCAAAAAAAAAAAAAAAAAGAAAAAGGGAGAAAAAATATTTTTCGCAAGTGAGAAAAAAGAAAAAATAATTTTCTTAAAGAAAAAAGTATTCTAAAAAAAAGACGAATGTTTTTTCGCAAGTGGAAAAAAAAAAAATAATAATGTTCTTAAAAAAAAAAGAGGAATGTTTTTTTTTTTTTTTTTTTTCTATAAACAAAAGGGTGTCCTTTCACCCCAAAAAAAAAAAAAGAAAAAATTTCTGCAAACAAAATAAGAAATAAATGTGGAAAAAAAAATCTTTTTTTTTCCTTTTTCTTTTTTTTTTCTTCAAGAACAAATAAAAAACAAAAAGGAAAAAAAAAGACAGAAGGTGTGAAAACAATATCCTTCATCTTAAACAGTAAACCCTAAACTGTGAACTCTAAACCCTGAACTGTGAACCTGAGACCATGAACCCTAAACCGTGAACAGTAAACTGTGAACCCTAAACCTTAAACCCTAAACCCTAAACCGCGAACCTGAGAACATGAACCCTGAACCCTGAACCCTGAACTCTAAACCTAAAACTGTGAACCCTAAACCATAAACACGGAACCTAAACTTGGAACACTTTCCATAGGAACTCGTTCCAAAGGAACACCTTCCATAAAAACGTCTTCCTTAGAAACCTGTTCTTCTTCCATTAATTCGGATCCCATGAATTCTTGAACCAAAAGTTCCAGAAAATCCTTCTGGTTCAATTGTGTGTCTCCTTTTTGACATTCGTCCAACACTTCAAAATGAATTTCAATAATCGTGCGGCGATTCACGGGACCAGAACGTTTTGTTCTTGTTGGAGCAGAACGAGGTTTTCGTTCCTTCACCAATCGATATTCATGTGGACCAGCTTCTTCCACATGATCGAGGACTTGTTCTTGTACTGATGGACCAGGAATTTCAACAGGAGATCTTCTGAAACGTGATCCTCCTTTACCAAGAGGACCAAAATACTACAAAAAAAAAAAAAAAAAAAGAGAGGATATTTTTGTTAAGAAGATTGTGAAATGTTCTTTTTACACATTTATTTTATTTTATTTTTTTTCCTTTTAACCATTAAAAAAATTTTTTTTTTTTTTTAACCATTAAAAAATTTTTTTTTTCTTTTAACCATTAAAAAAATTTTTTTTTTCCTTTTAACCATTAAAAAAATTTTTTTTTTCCTTTTAACAATTAATTTTGTCCATTAAAATTTTTTTTTTTTTTTTTTTATCTTTTTTTTTTTATTAATTTTTTAATCTTACCTTCCAAAGGTAATAAGCCATAGCAGAAAGGCCAATAGAGACAGGAGCCAAAGGAAGAAAAGGGGTAAGGAGATCCGTAAGAAGGATGGGACAGACTGTATTCTCTAAGGTTTGTTGCATTTGGTTTTGTTCCGATTCGCCTTTGAACAGATCTTTAGCTTTATTTCCTATATTGTCATCGCCAATTTTGCAATTATTATAATCATTGTTTTGTGTGCATACAAAGCAAGAAATACCATTAGGACCACTGCTACATTCATCTAATACACTCTTCATAATTTTTTCACTTTCGCTAAAAGCATGTTTTATGCCCTTATCTATGTCACAAAGAGGATGTACCCAACTATGTCCTCTTTTCTTCTCATTTGCCATTTCTTTCAATTGTTTTGCATACTCTTTAAGAAATAAACAACCCATCGTTTGTTCAAACGATGGGCCCTTAACAGGGCCCTTAACACTGCCTTTATGTTGGTTATAAATGTGTTTTAATCCTGAAGCAAAAAGTAAACAAGCTGCTTTATTTGTTTTCCTTTCTTTATGGCCAAGTTTATCCCATTTGTCGTTGTCTTTGCAGAGGTCGACAACGTCCGATTCAGTCTGACCCTCCGTCATATTTTTTAGGAGATGCGCTAATTCCTTATTGATGTCTTTCTCCAAGGCATCCTAAACATAGAACAAAAAAAAAAAAAAGTAAGAAAGAAAAAAATATATATGTACATATACATATATATACATACATATACATATATACATTTATGTATACGTATATATGTAGTTGCCTATCGCCCCTTACCCAATATGGTGTGGTCGTTCCACCTGCCTGTCCATTTTTGATCTTCTTTGCGTAGTGTTGTTTGATTGCACATTGGAGTTCAGTACAGAAAATGTCCTTACTGTTTATTTTGTCTAGTGTTTTGT
>NC_011905.2:1121544-1125182 GCF_000006355.2 Plasmodium knowlesi strain H | reverse complement strand
ATGTTGGTTATGTTAGTATGTTGGTTGTGTTGTGGTTGTGTTGTTGTTGTGTTGGTTGTGTTGCGGTTGTGCTGTGGTTGTGTTGGTTCTGTTGGTTGTGTTGGTTATGTTAGTATGTTGTGGTTGTGTTGTGGTTGTGTTGTTGTTGTGTTGTGGTTGTGTTGGTTGTGTTAGTATGTGTTGGTTATGTTAGTATGTTGGTGTGTGTTAGTATGTTGGTTATGTTAGTATGTTGTGTTATGTTAGTATGTTGGTTATGTTAGTATGTTGTGTTGTGTTAGTATGTTGTGTTGTGTCAGTATGTTGGTTGTGTTGTTGTTGTTGTGTTGGTTGTGTTGTGGTTGTGTTAGTACGTTGTGTTGTGTTAGTATGTTAGTATGTTGGTTCCAACACAACCAACATTCTGTGTTGATACCAACAGTACCAACATTTTGTGTTGGTTGTTGGTTGGGTTGGAGTGGGGTTTACTTACATATGTCCTTTATAGCGTTATCCTTAATTTTCTTCATTTCATCCTGACCTCCGTTCTTGAGCAAATCATCCACCTTTTCCTTTACATTCTGAGTAGTGCCCGGGGAGTCTAGATTACAATCCTTGAGTTTCTCTAAAGTCATCCTCTCACACTTAAAACACGTAACATTACCATTCCTGCAGCCTTCACCTTGACCCATAATAGTAGCACTCTGTCCAAATGCCTTCTCTATCCCCTCCTTCGTTTTCTTTTCATCTTTACATGGAAATTTGTCGTCTTGTAGTTTATCTGCAATGGCATTTAATAGAACACAACGCATCGTTCTTTGGAACGATGCCTTAACGGCATCGACACCGTTCTGGTCGTCCTTGATGTCGTAGAGGTTCTTTAATCCTGCTGCTATAAGGAGGCAAGCCTCCTTTCCATCACTATCCTTCGAAAGTTTACTGCAGATACTGCTAACTGCACTCTTCTTATCTTCAGTAGTTCCTGCGGCGAGTTCTTTTATTTGCTCCTTGACTTGGTCCCATACATCATTCTATAAGTATATATATATATATATATATATATGCATATGCATAAATGCATATGCATATATACATATACATATGTATGTATACATACATACGTATACATACGTATACACATACGTATGTACATACGTACATACATATATGTATATGCATACGTACATATACATATATATGTAAGTATATATATGTACATACATACATAACTATGTATATATCTGTATGTGCATATATAAGTGTACATGTATGTATACATATGCAGACACATATACTTACATATACATATATGTATACGTATATATGTGTACATATACATGTAAGTGTATATGTATGTTTATGTCTGCATACATGTATGTGTATATGTATATATGTATATGTGTACACATGTATATGTGTAATGGTTATGTCCTTACCCAAGTACGATCGTTACCGCCATTGTTCGCTTTGTCCTTCATCCATCGGGTTGTGACACATTTGACTTGGTCACATAAGTCTGTTACAGTATTTATTTGCTTTGCCATTTTATCTATGTTGTCTTTGTCAGCTTTCAGTACAGCATCTACCTTGTCCTTTGCACTCCCCCCCTGGCCTGCAACGCCATTTATGTTAATATTGCAACTGTCATATTTTTCCTGTTCCCATTTGCATGGAATATCACCATTACCACTCTTACCCTGCCCAGCAGTGTCGAAAGCTTGTTTTATACCATCATCAATAAGACAAGTTGCTTTTTCTTTCATGTGTTTTGCATAAGCGTGAAGTAAAAAACAACCCATCGTTTGTCTAAACGATGGGTTGTTTAAAACTGACGGCGTCGCCGTCGTCGCCGACGACGACGCCGCCGGCGTCGGCGTCGTATACAGTTCGGTGAAGCCGGCATGCAAATAATTGCATGCCGTCTTATCAGACGGATTTTGCAATGCTTCACATCCATTTGGAGTTCCGTCTTTGGCTTTGCCATCTGTCTTCTTCATTTCTTCTGCTAACTCTTCCCAAAGTGCCTTCACTGCGCCATTGTCCTCCCAAAACGTATTCTGTAAGTGAAGTAATATATATATATATATATATATATATATATATATATATATATGCATATGCATAAATGCATATGCATATATACATATGTATATACATACATATGTATACATACATACGTATACATATACATGTATATGTATATATATATATGTATATGTACATACGTACATATATATATGTATGTATATATATATATATACATACATGTACATGTATACATGTATTTGTATACATACATATATGTATATACATGCATATGAGTTTACATATGTCTGTATATGTATATGCCGTCTTCTCTTTCCTTCCTTCCCCTTCCTTCCCCACTTACCGTTGGTGTCGTCTGTGCTCCTGTTATCGTCTTAGTCGCCTCCAAGTAGTTCTCCATACATTTTAGGCGTTTACATAAATCATTCTCCCCCTTGATACAAACATCAGCTAAAAAAAAAAAAAAAAAAAAAAAAAGGATGAAATTGTGTTGTGTATATGTATGTTGTTTCCCCTTTCCTTCCCCCCCCCCCCCTTAAACACTCTTTCCTTCCCCCTAAACCTTCCTTCCTTCCCCCTAAACCTTCCTTCCTTTCCCCTAAACCTTCCTTCCTTTCCCCTAAACCTTCCTTCCTTACCCCTAAATGTTCTTTCCTTCCCCCTAAGTAGTCTTTCCTTACCCCTAAGTAGTCTTCCTTTCCCCCTAAACAGTCTTTCCTTAACCCCCCATTAAACACTCTTTCCTTACCCCCTCCCTAAGTAGTCTTTCCTTACCCCTAAGTAGTCTTTCCTAACCCCTAAGTAGTCTTTCCTTACCCCTAAGTAGTCTTTCTATACCCCTAAGTAGTCTTTCCTTCCCCGCCCTAAGTAGTCATTCCTTCCCCCTAAGTACTCTTTCCTTACCCCCTCCCTAAGCAGTCTTTCCTTACCCCTAAGTAGTCTTTCCTTACCCCTAAGCAACCCTTTCCTTACCCCTACGTAGTCTTTCTATACCCCTAAGTAGTCTTTCTATACCCCTAAGTAGTCTTTCCTAACCCCTAAGTAGTCTTTCTATACCCCTAAGTAGTCTTTCCTTCCCCGCCCTAAGTAGTCTTTCCTTACCCCTAAGTACTCTTTCCTTACCCCCAAGTAGTCTTTCCTTACCCCTAAGAGTAGTCTTTCCTTACCTCTAAGTAGTCTTTCCTTCCACCCCCTAAGTACTCTTTCCTTCCCCCCTTAAACACTCTTTCCTTCCCTCCCCTAAGCAACCCTTTCCTTCCACCCCCCCTAAAACACTCTTTCCTTCCCCCCTTAAACACTCTTTCCTTTCCCCCTCCTTAAACACTCTTTCCTTACCCCCCCCGTAAACAATCCTTCCTTACCACCCCCTTAGGGTGGGTATGTACCAGGCCATATTGTTGTTCTAATAACCTAGGAAAGAAACATTCCTTATCCCCTAAACACTCTTTCCCTACCCCCCCCCCCCTAAACAGTCTTTCCTTATCCCCCCCTAAGTAACGCTTTACCTACCACCCCCACTAAAACCTTCTTACCTTCCCACCCCACCTAAACACACTTTCCTTAACCCCCCCTTAATCCTTCTTTCCTTACCCCCCCCTAGACAACCTTCTTTC
>NC_011905.2:1120808-1121444 GCF_000006355.2 Plasmodium knowlesi strain H | reverse complement strand
CTTCCCCCTCCTTCATACCCCTTCCTTTTCCTTCCCTTCCTTCCCTTTCCTTTCCTTTCCTTTCCTTTCCTTTCCTTCATTCCTTCCCCTTTTCCTTCCCCTTTTCCTTTCCTTTCCCCTTCTCCTTTCCTTTCCCCTCCTTCATTCCTTTCCCCTCCTTCATTCCTTCCCCCTCCTTCTTTCCTTCCCCTTCCTTCTCCTTCCCCTTTCGTTCTCTTTCCTTCCTTCCCCCTTTTCCTTCCACTTCCCCTTCTTTCCTTCCACTTCCCCTTCCTTCACTCCTTTCCTTCTTTCATTCCTTCTTTCATTCTTTCATTCCTTCTTTCATTCTTTCATTCCTTTCCTTTCCTCCTATTCATTCCTTTCCTTCATTCCCCTTCCTTCTCCTTTCCTTCCCCCTTTCCCTTTCCCTTTCCCTTTCCCTTCACTCCCTTTCCTTCCTTCCTCTTTCCTTCCTTCCTCTTTCCTTTCCTTCCTCTTTCCTCCCACCTCCTTCCCCTTACTTCCTTCTCCTTCCTTTCCCCTTTCCCTTCCTTCCCTTCCTTTCCCCTTTCCTTTCCTTTCCTTTCCTTTCCTTTCCTTTCCTTTCCTTTCCTTTCCTTTCCTTTCCTTTCCTTTCCTTTCCTTTCCTTTCCT